>NC_072471.1:3454375-3496875 GCF_027596085.1 Anoplopoma fimbria | reverse complement strand
AAAATGTCAAACTATTCCCTTAATTGACCTTTTCGCCAAGTCCCGCCCCTCAAATGCAGACTGGCCAATCAAAGCGTAGCATTGACAAGCTTCTACCATGGTCCGACAAAGACTCCCATGCAATCGTTTTCAGATTTGACTTCTTTTTCAGTCTGGTTTTGTGCATTTCGAGCTATACTCAGGCTGGTCTCATGATGCGCCGTAATTCCTAGATATCCCACCAAATTATTTTGTATGTTATCCACGTGAACTTGAACAATGAAGTACAATGTCTGCATAAGGCCACAGAGGTGGGAGTGGAGATGAATGGGTCCAACAAACGACAATCTTTCGGCCAGGATCGCTGTTTGCTCCCCGTGTGAAACCAGAAGTCAATGACTATTCATCACGTAACTTGTATACTTCAGAAACTACACTTTAGCATTTATTTGAACCCAAATGACAATCTTTTCTTAAACCTTACCAGGTTTTTTTTTATTGCCAAAACCTAACTGAGTTGTTTCCTGTGAAGACCAAAGTTTAATTGGAAAAGTCTGTATGCATGTAAAGAGAGCATAATGACAAGAGTTGCTGGGTTTTGTATGAAAACACAAAAATTAGGAGTACGTTTTTGTATGATATCACACGAACAGTTGAATATTGATACTCGTTACCCAGAGAGGTTGGAAGGAGATATACATTTCTAAAACGTTGCATTTCTATGACTTGAATTTTTTCAGGGTGGCATTCATTCCTTCTCGTTGACAAAAGACAAGTTTCTTTATTGGAATGAATTTAACTAACAAATGCTGAGAAAACTTCCTGGTATCAAAATACTTTTGTCACATTTTCAGCCAAACAGGCCAGAGCATACTGAATACTGTAGCTACATGTAGACAGCAAGTGTTTTTTGTAGTTTTTTAGGGGGGTTGAATAAATGTCTCAATTAGCATTTTGAGTGTTAGAAGACACTAAAACTCTACTTTAACCCATAGGAACAATGAAACACACAGATGCATAATTAAGTGCAACAACATCTGTATCAAAGTTGCTCTCTGTAGTCTCTGCATGAACCGCTAAGACTTCCTGCCTAGGAAAAACATCCTTTACTTGCACTTCCTGTCCGAGCATCTCATCTCCCATGAGCCTTTTCACTGCCGGATTTCTGTCCAGCCGCCTCCCGTCCCAGAACGACTCATGGGAGCCTTTTCCTCTCCCAACGTGCAGCTCGGAAGCTGATTGGATGATGACTCTAATCGTCGGCGGTGGAGATGAGAGGGAGGCGGGGGGGAGTGGAGTGCGTAGGCGCATAATGGCTCCCAATTTTGGGGAGGAAACGAGATGTAAATGAGGTAATTATGTGTCTTAACGAGGGCAAACAGCGTTGACATTCTAGCCCTGGTAACCGGCGTATTTATAGCCCATAATAACCTTAAGTGGGACTGGCTGGAAGGCTGTCAAGGGAATTAGAGCCGTCTGAACAGCACTGCTTTTGTTTTTATTAGGGTTGTGTGTTTGACAGGTTTTGCTTGGATTCCTCCGTCAGACTGGAGAGGATGATATTGACAGGCGTAGCGTTGAGAGAGAGGCCTCCGCTAAGTCAACCAACCCCTCCTTTAAAAATACGGTTGGATAGTTTTGATACAGGATGAAACTTTAATCCCTCGACCTCCTGTGGAGAAAGCTGCAGAGGCAAAAATATTTTCGTCTAAAATATTTGTCTAACTAGTTAGCGTATAAAAAGTGTTTAAGAATCACTCGTGAGTCAAAGAAAACAAAAGGCGCGCTCCATAACCAGATTGAGTTTCCGTCGTTTTTGGCTCCTTTAAACTCGACTTCGGCCAATTTTGGTTCTTTTGTTTTTAAAACATGACATGAAAACATTTGAGTTAAAAAAAAAAAAATGAACGCAGTGAAGTGGAACCTGGTCGAAGGGAAAAGGCCAGCGGGACTGTGGGTAAATGTTTTTGGCATTAGGATTGTGCCGAGCGCAGCAGAAATGTATTTTTGAAGGAGTAAGCACGAAGGTTGGGGGGGCTTTTAAATTCACCTTATTTTCATATTCTCTCACACATCCATTTCCCTCCTTCCACAGATTAAAATGAGAATGTGTCGGCACATTGGGATTATCATATGGCGCTGAAGTTCTTTTTTTCGGAAGTAGAAATGTGGAGTGAGTTTATTCTGAAGTGCTGGACATTCACTCGTAAGAGATCAAAGATTCTTGTTTCTTTTAGAGGAGGGAAAAAACAGGAAGTGACTTGTTTTTTGGGGTGAATTGTTATTCGTGGACGGAAAGAACCTGGTGTCAGTCTGAATCACTGTTCCGGTATTTCATCTGCTTCATTGCCGTGTTGGTGAGGACAAAGCAGCCTCACCTGAGAGCCTTTACCTGCTTTTTTCAATTGGGGCAGATATTAAGCAAACCCCCCCCCCCTCAACACACTCACCCCTTACTCACCCCCTCCCGTCCCGTCCGTCTCTCTTTCCGATGGCACTCAGCCGTTACGTTCTCAAGGGAAGGGCAGACTGCTGGCGCCGCGCTGTTTGGGCTTCTGCTGTATCTACACACACACACACACACACACACACACACACACACACACACACACACACACACACACACACACACACACACACACACACACACCTCAGCAGGTACACAGGTACTCACACAGCAAATTAAGCGCATTGTTGCGTTGCCTCCAGCGTTGAGAGGGTGAAAAGTCATTCAGAGGTTTTGTTGGCGTGAAGGTTCAGGCCACCAGGAGGTGTTTTGTCTTTGTGTTGAGGTTAAAAAAGGTTTACTGGTTCGGGTTAAAGTCCCTTCAGAAAGAAATCTGTTATACTTTAGCTCAACATATACATCGATAAGCATGGCCTTTGACTACATTAGAAAAAGGTTTTGTATGTGTGTATATATAACATTTCTTAGAGTTATTTATGCAGCATCCTAAATACTATTTTGCAGTCACAAAAATCAAAAGAGAACTGCAATGCACTCTCTTTTTATACAATCAAAAAAGCTTTAACTGTAATGGCATAGTCAAGATAGACCTTAAATAAACTACAATTTCAATTTAATTTAATTTTACTTGAACTAGATTTTTGAATGTACTTGTAATGGAGTACTTTGAGGTAATATCCTTACATTTTCTATCCCCAAAATACACGTAAGAAAGCATCTTTCAGTGTTTACATAAAGTCTATATAACAATTATGAAACAAAGGTTTTTAATCTGATAAATCACTGCAACAGCTGCAGAAATGCTTAGGCTTTTTAATCTTCTATTTCAATCTGTGTAAAATCTGTACTTTCTATTAACTATATTTGGTGCAGTTCAATAATAGGTTTTGTGACGAGGCCGGTAATAGTTTGGATATATAAAAAAAACTGATTTACCTCAATTCTAATGTAAACCAGAAAACATGATAAAGCTTCTTATTCCTTAAGATAAATTCACAATTTCTAAAATAGATCTGTAGGTAGATTTGGCAGCTTCCAGTCAAAAACCCTCATAAAGACGTAAAAAAAATAAGAAAGAAGTATAATATATATATGTGAAATCCTGCACGACTCGTCTTTCTATGAGCTTTTCATTTGGAGCGAGAGATCAGATCAGTGTTTATGAATCGGACACTTGTCTGGTGTGCAAGTGGTTTAGCAGATTGAACGAGACAGAAAATAGAAAAGTGGTTTGGAAAAAATGGGGGAAAAGTATTCATGACACTGGGAGTGACCTTCATGTGAATCGCCTCCTCCTCCGGCTGCACAGCCCCAGAGTGTTTTTGTGGTTTTGTAAAGCTTATTTGACTTTTGACAATAAGTTTAAAGCACGATGTTTAGTTGAGGTAATGCAGGATTATTTTTCCAGCCTAATTTGAAGCAGTGAGGCTCTCTCTCCTTCAGTTTTCTCTCTCCTCCTCTCCGTCTAATCCGCAGTCATCTTGATCAGAGGCAGACACCAGGGTTTGAAGGGAAATTAAACAAATAAACCATGATGCTTTGGATAACATTCCCCTTAGATTGACCCGACCCCGTGACCTCAGAGACACTGTGGCCGGGGTCGTGACCCCACGGTGGCGTTGGCTCTGAGCGTCAGAGGGGCCTCAGTGTGTTGGTTTGGCCTCCATGTCCCGACCTGAAGGAAAACACAGAGAAAACCCCGTCCGTTCCACTTCAGGAACACAGTATATTACTAATAGTATATCACACTGAAAGTTGGCAGAGCCCAAAATACTTAGATTTTGTTTTTTTTAACAAGAAAATAAAAATATGTAACATATATGAATTTAGTTTTTTCCACAAAACCAAAGTCATGTTTGTTAAATTGTAAAATAAAAAGACACAAAAACACAAAATCTCTCTGCTGAAACTCAGGAAACTGCCATCACTTCTTCTAAAAATACTACAATTTCTACCGCTTCTATTAATAATAACAGCCATTTCTTTTTAAACTTTTTAAATTTCCATCAAAATATCACTTAATTGTGTCTGAAATAATAATAAATATTTTAAAATTATTTTAAAATAATATTCTTGGGTTATTGTATGAGTTTAAACTTGGAGCACAACATTTCCATTTTGCATTTAAATTAAATATTAGGTCTTTGAATATTTCCATTTGATTTTAAGTAATTTTTGGTGTATTTAACTCAATGTATGCATTAGACAGTTTTAATAAAGTATTGAAAGAGCATAGTCATGCATGTAAAAGAAAGGAGCTCCTCAGGAAGAAATGCAGTGTTGCAACGAGCGATTATATTTGATAAATCTGACGATCATTTCCTCGATTAATCAAATCAAAAAAAATGTCAAAGAGTTCAAGGGGGCATCATTAAAATATATTGTTTTGTCTATAGTCCAATTATATTCAGTTTACTGTCATATATATGAAAAATAAGCATCAAATTCTTACTTTTTGGTGAATATTTGACATATTGGGCTAAAAAATGACAAAATCAATCATCAGAACAGTTGCCTAATACTTAGCAATCTATTTTATAAGTTGGGCAAGACACTTAACCCCAAGTTGCTCCCGAAGGCTTGCCATCGGTGTGGACTGGATGTTGCATGAATGTTAGTCTGATGGTGGCACCTTGCATGGTAGCCTGTCATCAGTGTGTGAATGGGTGAATGGGTGTGTGTGTGTGTGTGTGTGTGTGTGAGAGTACATGTGAACCCGGTGTCCTGCACTGTAGGTCTGAATATCTGAAATGCAGTTTTTCAGGATTGAGGACTCAGTAGCGCGTGACGATTACAATGAAAAAGCAGAAGCCGTTACCTGCTGATGCTAAACATTTTTATTACGTACAGACATGTCTCCTTCCTGTGTGAACAGATTAAGAAAACCATGATCTGTAAACATCGACCCGTTTATCAACAGTTGTTCAACATACTTGTACGTATCTGTACAATAATATATATAACAGTAACCATTACACTGATGCATCCCAGATATCAGCCAATTGTACTGCTGTTTTCACAAATTATTCTCTTAAAATCTATTCTCTTTTATCAACTGTACATCAAAATGTCATAATTCCACCTAGAGTTTTCCAGCTAATGAAAAATAATGATTATCAAGAATTTCTTTAGTAGTAATTAAATCACATTAGGTATGGCTTTAGTGATTTGCTGATCAAAACTATAACAAAATAACATTGAAATGTATAGCTATTACACAAAACCATTTTTTTCAACAAAATTTTAAATCAGCGGTTTCCAACATGAGGGTCAGGACCCCCTGAGGGTACGCACAAGATCGATCCCATACTTAACTAAATTTAACAAAATTATAGTAATAATAATAATAAAATATATATAGTTCTAGTACACAAATTGTTATATTTTCCTCTGGCTTTTTCCCCCACAATTCTATATTTTTTACGTGTTATCCTTAAAAAGTTTCACCTCCTTTGACCCCTACATTCTTTCAAAATAAAATATCTGAAACAGAAAAATGACTTTGCTTCATTCTACAGAAGGTAAAATAGTTGTAGACCTCTGATTCAAATGACTAAATATGTGCATGTTATTAGAAGCTGCTTTATAATGAAATAATGAAATTAAATGCTGCTAAACAAACAGTAAAACGTGGATATTCTTCCCATTTTAACCCAGAAGTCGCAAAATATTTTACAATCCCAAAAATATCACTGTGTTCTGAGTCTTATTTTGAAGGTGGACCAATTGAGCACAAACTTTTAGCAAATCTCTAAAGTTATTTGCAGCAATATCAACCTTCAAAAAACCCACACTAGTCAAAATGATTTATTCCCTACTTCCCGTTATATTCAGTTTACTGTGAACCGGCAGCATGTGGTTTAGAAAAACCTGCTTCAGAGTCACTTATCCCTCCAAGAACAAAGCCCGAGGTTGGACGCGATAGGCGGCACGCAAACGTGTTCTCGCCCTTATCTTGTTTATGTGATGGAGTTTTTCAAACGCAAACATTTTCTTTAGATGGCACAGTGGACCTCTGCGCTGAGATAAGTATCGAATGCAGACTTAATTGCCTGAGATAGAAGCTTATTATTCCCATTAAAACGGGGCGTTCAGGGCCTCGCTCTCCGGGTCTCTCTACCGCCACAGTCTCTCTCTCTCTCTCTCTCTCTCTCTCTTTCCTTCTTTCATCCCCCCCTCCTCCTCCTCCTCCTCCTCCTCCTCTGCTTGTCTCCATTGTCTGTTTGATGTGGAGATGAAGGGGGAAAAGGGCAAACAAGAACAGTTTGGTGCTGAAAAGTTGGAAAATCTGGTAACAATTGGAATGTAATGGAAGTGTTTGGAGGTCTTGTCCCCTGATGTGCTTAGCTAATGATTTCGCTGCCCTGAATGCACCCTTTTTAAAGTGTGTACGTGAGAGTCTACACATCATAACATTAACCTCATTTCTAGGTAGGGTTTTTATTTCTTTTAGAACATATCAAAAATCTTTAATTCCATCCCTTTGACATCTTTAATTGACTTTTATGCAGCTCCTTTCTCACGAACTCTTGTGCAGTTACAACTTGCCTTTCCGGGTTTCCATCTTTCTGCACGGCCGTTGCCTTTGTGGGATTTGTACGTCTCCGGCGGCGCTTTTTCCCCTCGCCGGTCGGCATTCCTTCACTGGTTCACTGGCATTGCTCAAGTGGCTCCCTCTTAACAGCCGCGCCCCCCCCCCCTTCCCTAATCACTCAGGGACATAATCACAGGCCACTTTGAAGTAATAGTCAATTTGCTACGAGTCCACCGTTTAGCAGAACTGCTTCGACGCAAGCCGGGGCTGCGAGCCGGCCACGGAAGATGTAAAGATAGGAAGGCTGCTCCGATGGAAAAGGAGCCTTTTTAACACTCGATTCAGCAAAAGGTAGCGCACACATGTTGGTTAAAGTGTTTATTTTGGGGTGGGGGAAGTCTTTAT
Source organism: Anoplopoma fimbria (assembly GCF_027596085.1). NCBI lineage: Eukaryota > Metazoa > Chordata > Actinopteri > Perciformes > Anoplopomatidae > Anoplopoma > Anoplopoma fimbria. The sequence goes on along the minus strand of NC_072471.1, from coordinate 3,489,490 downwards.
AACGACCTCAGAAAAAAGGAAAGGTGAACTCGATAAAAGATGGAGAAGCCAAAGTTTGACCAGCGAGCCCGAGAAGTTCACAGGAAGTGTGCAGACTTATAGCTGTCACTCAACCCTGCACGCTCTGCTTCTGAATGCACCGGCAGCCGCTCACAATGATTCACTGTACCTGTGATGATGAGTGTACGCCACCCTCGGCCGTTTGCCCCGTGTTTATTGTTTACGGTACTCCGAGTGGCGCCAGGCCCCTGAAAAAACAGGAGCTGAAAAACACTTTGTTTTGGTGTGGAGGCTGCTCCTGTGGGTTTTTTTTTTTTTTTTGTAATCGCTATCAGGGGCCCTGATCGCTTCACAGAGACGGAGGGGAGGAGGGAAGAAAAGGTATGTTATTCCACACGGTACACAAAGGGAGGGAACAGAAAGAGAAGGAGATGTGGGTGCTTGGCAGTGCGTCTGCCCCTTTTACCTCTTTTCACCCTCCTTACCAACTTCTTGTTCTGCCCCTTCGCCCCCGTCCATCCAGTCTACAGCTGACTCAGCCTACGAGTCACTCAGACTGTCTGAGTGGTCGCCTTTCGAGAAGGGCTGAGACACTTATATGCATTTTTATGACGCATTTGAGAAGTTAGTTTTGCTCTTAAACTCTTTTAATGTTTGGGCTTATTGCAAAGTCACTTCATGTCTCCATATTTCCTCTGGGAATTGGTAAGGTATCGACTGAAAAAATCCAGCACCAAGTAGTATAGGAGCTTCTCCAGTCAAACGACACCTGCAAACGATCCTTTTTGTACCCAGATATATATTTTAAAAAATGACTTTTTGTATAGTTTTTCTTGCAGGACGACTGCATGTGCGCCGGTTTTAGCCTATTTTTCAGAGCCATTAGTGTGGGGAGTGTGTAATTCGGCAGGCCTGCGACGTCTTTATTCACGCAGCGACATTAGAACGTAATGAATCATGAAGGAGGCGTATTGTTCCACGCCACTCTCCCTAACACCGCTCGCTAAGCACACACTCACAGGTGTAGAACATCATTATCACCCGGTTCCAATTGATGAAGAGTATTATGCCGCCAAATTGATTTTCCTTACTTCTGCGATCGCGATGACACAAGAAAGACGAAGAAAAGACGCAATCATCAACAACTTTATATTCCAATCAGCATATCTGAGTAGGATGAATAAAAAAAAAAAGAATAGCACAGAAAAACGGAGCCGGGGCTCAAATCGTCTCAAATTGCTTTGCTCTTTTTTTCTTTTTTCTATCATGAAATGTTACCGATTATCATGAAACGGGTAAATTGAATTCTTTTTTTTTCATTTAAGTAATAATTGATTTGACATTTCGGAGCACTTCAAAGGCAGTTTGGCCTGAAGGCTCTGCAGTAAATTACAGTATAAAGCTGAGGATTTACCATTAGCTGAGTGTCAAGTGTACGCTCGGCTTTCACTTCCCCTCCCCATCTATCTCCCCCCTTTCTCTCTCTATATCTTTTCTCCCGTAAAAAACCCTCTGAAATTGCAGTCAAAACTTTACTTGTCTTCACTGCCCTGTCTGTGCATGTGCGTTTGTTGCCAGGTCTGCCAGTTTATTGTAACACTATAAAGGTCTGGTGTGTTTATCGGTAAAAGGAGCTCCACACTGTTCGCTCGCCTCCATTATAACTCTTTTCACTCCTTTGTTTAGTTTATATATTTTCCCTCGAAGAAATGCCCTTCTTTTCTGCCCGTGTCTTCCAATGCGGGGTGCGACATCAGGCGGGGAGGGTGTTTGATATGTAAATAGTCCGTTCAACAAAGTCCAGGTTCTATCTGCGGTTACAGAAGCTGATACTTTGGCAGCGGATTGCTTCCTCGCCTTCTAAAAAAAAAAAAAAAAAAAAACATACAGACACACAATCAAACACCCCGACTGAGCTCAGACCAGTATGTCTGTACGGCTGATATTTTTTTTCTTATTATTAAAAAGCCAGATCTGCGCTGGTCAGTGTCATCCAACTCTGATATGATGGACATAATGCACAGAATCAATAATACCAAAGAGAAAAAGGGATGAGCAGATCACCAGTGATCAACACTTTGATTCTATTCATTTTATATCACAACACTTGCATGGTTATTGTAGAACCAATAGATAGGAGAAGTACTCAGATCTTTTACTTTAAAAAACGTAGTGATACTACGGTGTAGAAATACTCTGTTACAACAGAATTATTGGCACCCTTTAGTAAAAATGAGAAAAACGAGATGCGAAAAAAAATCTTTATTGTTTATCCTCATGATCTTCCATTCAAAATATTCACAAAAATTGAACCTTTAACTGAAGAAACATAATTGAAAGAAACATTAAATTCTTATCATGAAACAAATATTTTTCTCAAAAATATATGTGCCACAATTATTGGCACCCCTTCATTTAATATTTTGTGCAGCCTCCCTTTGCCAAGATAACAGTTCTGAGTCTTCTCCTATAATGCGTGATGAGGTTGGTGAACACATGGCACTGGATCTGAGACCAGTCCTCCATGCAGAATCTCTCCAGATCCTTCAGATTCCGAGGTCGACGCTTGTGGACTCTCCTCTTCATCTCATCCCACAGTTTTTCTATGGGGTTTAGGTCGGGGGACTGTGATGGCCATGGCAAAACCTTTATTCTGTGGTCGGTGAACCATTTTTGTGTAGATTTTGAGGTGTGCTTCGGATCATTGTCCTGCTGGTATGTCCAACCACGGCCCATTTTAACCTTCCTGGCAGAGGCTGTTAGGTTTTCATTTAATATCTGCTGGTATTTGATGGAGTCCATGATACCATGTATCCTAACAAGATGTCCAGGGCCTTTGGAAGAAAAACAGCCCCACAACATCAAAGATCCGCCACCATACTTCACAGTGGGTATGAGGTGCTTTTCTGTATGGCTATCTTTCTGTCTACGCCAAACCCACCTTTGATGTTTGTTGCCAAAAAGCTCTATTTTGGTCTCATCTGACCATATAACCTGGTCCCATTGAAAGTCCCAGTAACGTTTGGCAAACTGTAGGCGCTTTAGTTTGTTGTTGATTGACAGCAGAGGCTTTTTTCTGGCAACCCTCCCAAACAACTTGTGGTGATGTAGGTGGCGTCTGATGCTAGTTTTGGAGACTTTCTAACCCCAAGACTCAACTAACCTCTGCAATTCTCCAGCTGTGATCCTTGGAGATTCTTTTGCCAGTCGAACCATCCTCCTCACGGTGCGTGGGGTCAATGTACACACTCGTCCTCTCAAGCACAAGCTGTTACCTGCTGATGCTAAACATTTTTATTACGTACAGACATGTCTCCTTCCTGTGTGAACGGATTAAGAAAACCATGATCTGTAAACATCGACCCGTTTATCAACAGTTGTTCAACATACTTGTACGTATCTGTACAATAATATATATAACAGTAACCATTACACTGATGCATCCCAGATATCAGCCAATTGTACTGCTGTTTTCACAAATTATTCTCTTAAAATCTATTCTCTTTTATCAACTGTACATCAAAATGTCATAATTCCACCTAGAGTTTTCCTACTAATGAAAAATAATGATTATCAAGAATTTCTTTAGTAGTATTTAAATCACATTAGGTATGGCTTTAGTGATTTGCTGATCAAAACTATAACAAAATAACATTGAAATGTATAGCTATTACACAAAACCATTTTTCCAGAAGCATAACCTCTAAGGTTGCCTGCACTCTGTCTCCAAGTCAGAACTGAGCATGGAAAAGCAGGTTTCAGTTTCCATGCTCCATTTATCTAGAACAAACTCCCAGAAAGCTGCAGGGCAAGGCTGAATACTTTTCTGTATGCTGCTGCAGTTTGACTTTAACTATTGTATTTCATACCTGTCTCATTCAGTTGTACCTTGTTTTTATTTTATTTTGGATTTAAAATTTGTATTTGTATTTTAATGTCCTTTTATAATGTGTTTATTTTGCACTTTGTCTTGTAAAGTAAACAAAATAGAAATGAAAGACTGGCATAGCTCCATAAACTTGTTCGGTTAGGTTTGTGATATACCACACCTTCCTTTTATATGCCATGAGCTGGGCAGGGCACCTGTTCATTGTTGCAGGAACTCAGACCACAAAGTAGTACAGCACTCAGACTTACAGCTGAACCGAAGTCCGGATCAGCTTCCATTTGAAGATAAATATAACGTATTTCATCACAATTTAGCGTACAAAGGTAAGTACAGTTGGTTACTGTGCTTAAAGTGATACTAAATGTGAAATGTATATTTAGAGGATAAAATACTCACCAATGTAGGCTTGAACGGTTGCTGTTATTTGAATGTTGGACAAAACACAACTGAAATTGTTGTTTAGTGTAAATCGTTTTTAGAAACTTTAAAGTTATTATGGTTATATAATGTGTAAAATGTGCTAAATTAGATAATCACTATGTAAACAGGAATATTAGTGGTGTAACAGTGTAGTAGGAATAGTTGTCTTTTTGTTGTTGTCAGTGTATCTTTTGTTACTACCACTTTGAGCTACATTTTATGCATGCTGTAAAATACTACAGTTTATGCAAGCTATTCACAGTGGAAAAAGTTGAGGTATGAAGGTATAAAGTTGACACGGGTGAGTCACAGTTTCTCTTTTGCCATCCAGGGCGTGACATGGCAGTTGTTGGCTCGCTACCAACTGAAGAGCAGCTTTTGTGCTGCATCTGCCTGGATGTGTTCACCAATCCAGTCACCTTACCATGTGGACACAACTTCTGCAAAAACTGCATCACAGAGCATTTCAATTTCAATTCCCAGCGGCAGTGTCCCATGTGTAAAGAGCATGTTGATAGAAAATGTAAGCTTGGGATCAATACTTTTATATCTGAGATGGCTGTTCAGTTCAGAAAGTCAGCTGGAAGGAAAGACAGACAGAGCTCAGAGCAACAACTTACCAAAACCAGAGAAGTTTTCTGTGACGTTCCTACTGGAACGCAACGGAGAGCCCTGAGGTCATGCATGTTGTTAGCATTCGGCCTGGTTTGTCTGACCATTTTCTTTGCAATTAACTTAAACCTTCATCAAACAGCATCCAGCCTGAAAACTCATCAGCTGTTTGATACAGTAGAGAACATGGTGGGCAGCGCGTGTTCTAAGCATGACAAACCTCTGGAGCTCTACTGCAAGAACGAACAAAAGCCAATATGTCGGTCCTGCGCTGACTCAAGTCACCGTACTCATCACATTGTTCCTCTGAAAGTAGAATATGAAGTAAAAAAGAAAGAGCTTCGGAAAACTGAAGCTGAAATTCAGAAGAAGATCCAGGAGAGACAGCTGAAAATAGAGGAGGTGAAACATTTGGTTTGGATTAGCAAGAAAGCTTCAGACAGAGAGATGGCTGATGGTGTTCATATCTTCACTGCTTTTATGCAGTCGTTGGAAAGAGCTCATGCCGAGTTCAACGCGATGATCAAAGCAAACCTGGAAACAACTGAGGAGCAGGCCACGAGTTTCACCCGAAAGATGGAGCAGCAAATCTCTGAGCTGGTGCGGAGGCAAACTGAGGTGAAGCAGCTATCCCGCACAAAAGACCACCTCCACTTCCTCCAGAGCTTCCCAATCATGAAAACTGCTCCTCTTGCCGACGACTTGCCTGAGGTCAGCATTCCTCCGGCATCGTATGAGGGACTCCTGAGGACTGCCATGATGACTGCAGTGGTTCAACTGACAGAGACAGCCAGCAAAGAGTTGGAGAAGCTGCATGAAGCTGAGCTGATGAGACTCAGGCAGAGTGCGCTGGATGTGACTTTGGATCCTGACACAGCACACCCTAATCTCATCCTGTCTGATGATGGGAAACAAGTACACTACGGTGATGTGAGGAATGGACTTCCAGACAACTCAAAACGATTTGATGAAGCAGTTTTTGTCTTAGGAAAGCAGAGTTTCTCTTGTGGGAGATTTTACTATGATGTTCAAGTTAAAGGAAAGACTGCATGGATTTTAGGAGTGGCCAAAGAGTCCGTCAACAGGAAGGGAGAAGTTCAACTAAACCCTGAAAATGGCATCTGGGCTCTATTTCATATGCATGAAAAACAGTACATTGCACTTGCTAGCCAGCCTGTAAGTCTCTCTGTGAATGATCTGCCGGAAAAGGTTAGAGTTGTTGTGGATTATGACGAGGGTCTGGTCTCCTTCTATAACGTAGATGCAACAATTCTTATCTACTCCTTCACTGGGTGCTCCTTCACTGAGAGACTCCACCCATTCGTCGGTCCTGGTATTATTGACTCGGCTCCTCTGATTATCTCCTCTGCTGTCATTAACACAGATTAAACCAATCGTTGCTTTTGCAACAACCTGCTGTGCAACACAGTAGTTGGTTGCAACAGTGTTTTGGTTGATAGATGGTCACTACTTGAATTTGTTAGGGCACTATCTCAGTGCTAAAAATATTTTGAATTTATGATCAAATTGCAAGTTGAAAGCTTTGCGTTGAGTGTGATGGGTGTACTTTACGTGTGTTTAGGGTTTGTGAGTTAAGATGGGTTACATATGGGTTAGTATTGGGAAATTCATTATTTTTTTTCACAAACAGGTGGGGTGGACAGAGATCCTCACTGAAGAATATCAGAGCAACACCAGCTGCAATTTGCAGCATGCATCCATATAAAACTACAGCCAAAAGTCTGGATGCATTATGGCGGTCTCAAACTTTTTCTCATTGATGTACCCCGTGGGAAATATTCTTTCAGCCAAGTACAACCTGACCAAATTGTTATTGATGTTATTTAGCTGGAACTGTTTTTGCTCTCTTCTTCATTTCGTTCTCTGTGTTCTTCACAAGGAAACTGCCTTCCTGGTCATACCAGACAAATGTTAACATGTTTTTGTTGCATAAATTGACAGTTTATTGCAGTTAGCTATTGCATTGGAAAAAGGAATATTGTAAATAAAATTTGGTTCATCAAACTTACATTTAAATGTTTTCATTGTTTCATTAAACCTTATAGTTTAAAGTATAATTATTTTAGGAACAATGCATAACTGATATTTAAAAAAAAATAACATTTAAGAAAAGTAACCCCTGAGGGTACTAGTACTCCCATTACAGAAACACTGCAATATACTGTCATAATATTTAAAAAAATAAATAAATAAAACCTCATAAATATGTTAACAGGTGTTATTTTAAAGTATTTTAAATCTGTTCAGGGAGAAATTCAAACAAATAAAGAATATTTTTAAACACTCTTCCTGCGTTTAGTTGTGTGTTGAAACATATATTGACATTTACATGACAACCTGCATTTGTCAACATATTATCAATATATATTATCAAACTTACTGGATGCTGAATTTCAAAAACATCGTCTTCTTTTTAAACCACAATTATGGCAGATTCTTCTGCTAAATCCTAAAGTTCTCACAAACCCTTCTGTGACACACATTTATTTATTTATAACGTCTTTTATTAGACTAATAATTATGTTTGATTAGTCAAACTCTAACTCGAATGCATGTGCAAAAGGCCTCCACACACACACACACACACACACACACACACACACACACACACACACACACACACACACACACACACACACACACACACACACACACACACACACACACACACACACACACACCTACTAATTGTCACCTGAATCCAGAGTTAGCTGGAGGTGACACGTATTGTCTTTTGGCCTTGAATTAATGTGCCTGTAAATACGTTTTTTCCCCCTCATTCCTATTTGTTAAGTTATTCATAGAACTGCTGATTGCAGGCAGCCGTCAGAGCTAAATGAGGGCCTTTGTTATTGTTGAGTAATTAGGACAGCCATCATCGTGCTCCGAGATGACAGGGTCAGTTAAATAGTTTCTCTCTCTCTCTCTCTCTCTCTCAGTAGTCCGGGGCTGATTATGGGAGCTCAGGCAGGCAGGCCTGGGAGCTGGAGCTGGGGAGGGAGGGTGGAGGGGAGGGGGGGGGGGGGTACAGATGGGAGGAGTGGGGAATAGCAGACCTTATCTCAGGCAATTAATCAGAGACACTCATATTGCAGGACAATTATTCAAAGCTCACTCCTGCATAACTCAGCCCAAGGTTCCAGTGGGCTCGCTGTCTCTTTTTCATCCACCCTGGACTGGAAGGTCAGGAAAGTGAGAGGAAGGTGGAGCTGAGAGAAAGAGAGGGAAGCTATTGTGTGTCTGTGTGTGTGTGTGTGTGTGTGTGTGTGTGTGTGTGTGTGTGTGTGTGTGTGTGTGTGTGTGTGTGTGTGTGTGTGTGTGTGTGTTCAAGGCAGCTACGGCAACGCAGGGTCAAAGTCATTCAAAGTCTAGTCTCCTCTGGAGGCTTTTTTTTTTGTGTTGTTTTTCAAGGAGTTTATTCCCCGTCATGTTTACATGTATTAAGTTTTTCTGCCGTTGGTGGAATTACATGAGCGTCATCTGTTAGTGTTTGTGTGTGTGTGTTAGTGTGTATATGTGTTTGTGGTCGTGTTGGTGTGTGTGTATTAGAGCCCAGGGCTAGATTTATCAACATTCCTCGGTGGCAGCAGGGTGGCTCGCCTGGTACCACACAAACAGGAAAAGGAAATAGCTCGACTTCACCGTTATCTCCTGGAGAGCCCTCACAGTGAGTGTGTGTGTGTGTGTGTGTGTGACTGTTTAAATATGGATCCCTGCAGCAGTGCGACGGTAAACAGAAGCACAACTGTTTATTAAGACCCTCTTCATTAGTATTGAGACATTGCTGATATTTAAAGGATAAATCACGTTTTTTTTAACAGCTGTGTGGTGTGATGCCTTCAAGGAAGGTCGTGTTTACCACGTTCACGAGAAAAGTCTATTCAAATGACACTCTAATGTAGATTTCAGGACTTCAAGGAAGGGAAATTGTGCGCGTGCAGACATTTCTTAAGATGTTGAAGCCCATAGATTTTTTAATTTCGAACAGCTTTATCTTTATCTCTTTACCTGTTCCTAAACATGACACTGAAAAAATTGCATTTTCTTTTCTCAAAACACTAACAGCAGACGCAATATGAGCTGGATTTAAAAAATAAGGGTGGAATCATTATTATTATTATTATTATTATCTGCATTTTTAGCCCAGACTCTTTTTGCACATACATTGATTCATATTATTGATTCTCCACATTGTCCATCCATCCATTTCCTTCCACTTATCCGGCCCTAGAGCTAGTCTGTGATGCCGGGGGTCAGCACGCCCAGGTTCCCGCCCCAGCCTGCCGCCCAGCTCACATTGCACCCGACCCCAATGCCTATCCCTGCGGGTGGTGGGCCCACAGGGTGGCGCCCCTTCCACGATGTAGCGTTTTGGGCTGGGCCCGGCCGGGCCCCATGTGCCAAGGCCCGGCCACCAGACGCTGGGCGCCACCGGCGAGCTCCCCTACCGGGTCTGGCTCCAGGAGGGTGCCCCGGTTTCCCTATTCCGGGCGAGGTGCCACAACCTTGCATCGTCCGATTCATTGGGGTTTGGTGAATCGCTCTTAGTCTGACCCCTCCCCTGAGACCACTTTGCCTTGGGAGACCCTACCAGGAGCTATTGCCCCCGACAACACAGCTCTCAGGATCACTGGGGCACACAAACCCCTCCACCACGATAAGGTGGCGATTCATTGGAGGAGTCTCCACATTGTAATCTGTCAATACTGCTGTTTTTTTCTCTGCACAGACACCATCTCGAGTCTGTCTGACCTGAAAAAGGGATCCCTCCTCTGTGCTCTCTTCTATTTATTTTTCTGTCGAGGCCTTTTTTCTTTATCTTCAGCGGGATAGGGGGTCAGATTTATGATTTGGACTTCATGAATAAGATGCACATTTCTTCTTTTGGACACCATTTCAGTAGCGGTCAGATGATCAAGTTGTAAACAAACCCCAAGTTTATCAAACTTGCAATATTGGAAGAAAAAAAAGCATGCTTAATAGGTCTGCTTTGAATTTCAGTTTTTCCGATTTTAAAGTCTGTTTTTTTCAAATTGTGACCTGCTCTACCTACTCATAGATGTGTACAAATGTTTTTTTTATGACAAACTGGATTATTTTTGATAAAATCTGATCATTAACAATGTGGATAGGTTCGCACTCTTACTTCAGGAACCAAGAAGTGATCAGAATCAAGTAGGTTTTCACATACAAGGAATGTGCTTTGGCTGGTGCATAAACAAAATTAAATGCAAGTAGTGCAAAAATCAAGAAACAAATAGAGAATATTATTACAAAAAAAAGCGCAGACCTCCACCAAGACCATGCCCCATCTCACAATGTAAACTAAAGTTAAAAGTATTTAGTGTATCCGACCTGTGATTCAGATCTGCTCCAACATGTAATGGCTTCTTCCTCGGCCCATGCAACAACTTTCCACCGTGCATCAGTAAAATCTGGTCGGTAGTCTCCGTAATCCTTCTGGCAAACAGACAAAGAAACAGGAACCTAAAACATAATCTCCTGGGGGAGGTGACAAAATGTTGTGTTTCAAAAGTTTGGTACTTTTTGTGGTACGATTTTTAGATAAATTGATGCCTTTTGTAACTTTGTATCTTACATATTAAGCGATAAACAGATTATCAAGCCTATCGTGTATTAAAGGGCGTTGATACTGCTGAGCTAAAATAATCAGTTTTATGCTAAATCCATCACACTGATTTGCCAAAATATTTTTTAGTTGGCCGGGCCGTGTGCTCGAGCAAAATAACAGCATGCAAAAAATAAAAAAAACATGTAAACTCTGGCCGACATTCAAAAGCATTCATCGCCTCGCCTTTTTTCTTTTTCCTTTCCTCTGCTCTCGTTCCAGCCCCAACCCGATCCACAAATGTCACCTCCACTCTATGTATAAAAGGAGAAGGAAGACATCGAGGAGGAGGGGAAGAGGGACGGATCAGTGCGAGAGGGAGAGGGTGTCATAAAATGCAAATGCAGCCTGCGTCCGCTTTTACAAATTAAATGTCAGGACGTAAAATATTGTCAGTTTCATTTTGCCGCCAGAAGGATGACAAATCCATATTCTCCCTTAAATAAAACTCTTATTGCGGTGGAGGGGTAATCATGGCAGAACAAAGCGCCGTGATTAACGATAGCAATTTATTGTATCTGGCGCCCGGCGAGGCAGAGGAGCAGAGAGACATCATGGTTATCATAATTCATATCGTAAATAACAGGGCCCAGCCAATCACAAGGAGCCGCCGATGTCATCCCAAATAACCTTTGATAACAATTACCATAGAAGGCAGTACAAACCCCGAAGTCACAATGTTATCTTATCCCTATTCTCTGCTTGTAGAATACAACACTATTACCATATAGATTAGACTATTTATAATGGTGCGTGTCATTCTGGGTGCGGCTTTAGGTTGTCACCGTGTATGTGTGTTAGGTGCGGGCGTGGCGAAGGCGAGGACGCGGGCGAAGGCGAAAGGCTGTGTGTACGTGGAGGTGTGCGGGTGGGGTAGGTGGACCTGTCGCTGGGAGGAGATTATAGCCCCGTCTTTATGAGGAGCTGAATTGCCCTCTCACAGTATCACACCAAAGCACATTGCCAGGGCGGCCGGCGCCTCACAATGGCGTGGTGGGAGAGGACGTCGGGCAATGTGTGTGTGTGTGTGTGTGTGTGTGTGTGTGTGTGTGTGTTAAGGGAGGGGTCGGGTGGGTGGGGACTCCGTGAGAGTGGGGGGGTGGGGTGGCGGTGGAGGAGGGAAAACCAGAGGAGGAGATATTAGCGGGGAAACGTTGATAAGTGTTGGAGATTAGTGGAGGCGTATCTTGTCCAAGGTGTTGTTCCGCCTTGTTTTATCTGCTGATAGAGATTTTCTGATGGAGAGCAGTGATATGTTGGTGCACTGCTTCCCACCTACACACACACACACATACATACCACCCACCCACAGCTGTAGCTTGCCACCCACAGTTTCTTCCTTAAACATCAATACCAGCCTCTACGCCGTATCATTATATTTACATCTTTAGATATCGATACTAGCGGCGCTATCTGCGGTCGGGTCTCCGGTTTGTTTGCATCTCGTGCTCAGTCCTTGATAGGCAGCAACCTCAGGTTCTGGAAAGTGAAGTGTCTTAAAGCTGCATTCTGTCTACTGTCCATCAGGGGGCGACTCCTCTGGTTGTATAGAAGTCTATGAGAAAATGACTCTACTTCTCTCTTGATTTATTCCCTCAGTAAACATTGTAAACATGAGTTTATGGTCTCAATCTCTAGTTTCAAGTCTTCTTCAATACAGCATGATGTTCATTTAGTAAATGATGCTCCATTTAGAGTCAAACAGACCATAAAGCAGGGGATGCTTTAGGGCGGGGCTACACACTGATTGACAGGTTGCTACCAGAGACGTATACGGTGTGGGAGTTGTCTCTGTTTTCTTCTCAGAGCTTAACCTTTTCACAGTGTGTTTTCACTTCATGAAAGGTAATTGCTTTGTTTTGGTTGCCTAAAAATGCTAATTCAGAGTTTGGTTACACTTACAGCGTCGACCTCTTGTGTCAATTCTGGTTCCAAAAAGCCAAGACGGGGACGGATAAAATGCGTATACTCCGAGCATATCCATCCGTATCTCTAGAGTCTATGTGCTGGATACGTATTTGCACCAACTCACAATCCAACTTTCCCACTGATCAACAGTATTTGGCCTTAATGTGTCAAGAAATGCTATGAACCAGCAAAAGGCAGGAAAGAAGAAGTAAGTAAAGGTTTCAAATCTAAAAAGAAATCTGAAAAGTAGAGGCATTAATTAGTATTCATAAACTTGGGTTTCGACTAGAGACAGTGAATGTAAACATAACTATTTTTTGGAGCTTTTTAAGGTATTAAATAGGAAGCAGCCGCTGTTCAAGTGCAACAAAAAGCTCTCAGATTCTTCTTAAGGCAGATGATGGAAAAATGATTTTCAACAGGTATATCGTCATATAACTGATCAACTAATCATTTGTCATTTATAACCAAAAATACCACAAATGTGTTGCTTCCAACTTCTCAAACGTTAGATGTATGCAGCTTTTATTAGTTTAATATCACAGTGAATTCAATATGTTGGTGATTAGATTGTTGATTGGATGAAACAAAGTTTTAGTTGGAAAATGTCACTCTGGACGTGATGAGCACTTTTTACTACTTTCTGGCATTTAACAGCCTAAACAATTAATTAAAGACTCAAACAGAAAATAAAGAGTATTGATTATGATTATTATGAAATATTGAAGGAATATCAGCTCTCAAAACCACAATTGTTATTCAATAACAAAGAAATAAGTTGTATTGATAAGGAGTTTGTTTACACTAAGACATCATAGTTTATGTGTCACACATTTAATAAAGGAAGCACCAGTCTCATGTTTAGTAATAGTATCCGTCTTAAACTACCAAAAACACTTGAAAATATGACATTAACTATTGTCAAATTTCCCCTGAAATGTCATGTAAATACTTTGCACATCTAAATTACAACCTTGCACACCGTGAAATGTCCGATGTGTTCCCCTTTAGCTTCAAGAGATACAGTTTGTATTGATTAAACACAATATTGTAACATTAGTTTTGCAGAAAATGGGTCTTAAACTTTAGACTTTCAACATCTTCTCAAAATATTCCCGCCTGAGTCTGATGCAAACACCTCCTGTAAAACCTGAAACGGCAGAGAAGGAAGCTGAGAACAAAAATGTCTTCAAAGGACACTCAAGCCTTTACGATGAGGAGGAGGAGGAGGAGGAGGAGGAGGAGGAGGGGAGAGGACGAGCACAAGGACGAGATAAAATGCAGAGCGGCAGAGAGGAGGAAGAGAAGGGACCAAAGCAAGGACAAGGTGAAGGAGGAGGAAGATTTTTGCATTCTGGTGCTTAAACTCACAGAGGAGAAATTCACAGCTGTGCAGTAAAAACTGTCCAAGACTCAAGAAACATCCAACGACAAGGTAGATTAGGAGAAGATAGAAAAGAAATTAAAAAAAATAAGAGAAAGTAACACTTTTAAAAGTCATGCTCAAGAGCAGGAAAGGTAGGAAGACCTCTGAAGACATGAAGTGATGCTGAAGCTCCAGTCATCATAGTCGTATAATATCTGCTGTTTTTGGCAAAGAGATCCCTGTGTGGGCTCGTGAAACAGTTAATCTCTCTTGACAGGATCTTCATTTGAATAAAGATTCTGTCAGTGCCATGTGCCTCTCGGTTGCTCAAGAGGAGGACCTACAGTAGCTTCTGCAGGATCGCAAATTGTTTTGACAAATCATGGCTGATGAGAGAAAAAAGGCGCCTTTCCTACCTGAGCGTGGCGGAGATGGAGACACCTCAGCACAACTTTAAAATCTGAGGGGAATCTAAAAAGAACGGGCGAAAATACGTTTTGAGAGATATTAGAGCAGCTTAAATGCTGGATTAGGCTTGTAATAAAACATGCCATCTGTCCTTTTTATTTTTACATCTTGAGCTCTTGAGCTTTTCCTCAGAAAGAAGATGTTACACAGAAGCTGTAGGAAATGAAATAGTCAGAATAGAGACATGCAGAAGAATATTCAAATGGTGAGTTTGTATCAGTAACTTTTGCATAATTTATATATAGATTCTTCCCTCCTTTGTTCATGTATTTACATTCAGTTTAGGCTCCTGTGATCAGAACAGCTTAAGGTAGTTTCCCTAGCAGAAGAAGAACTGGTGAACTGTAAACAAGGTGTCTTATAATATCACGAGTGGCGCTTTAAAAGCTCTGTTTAATTCATGCAGATGATTATATATTGCACAATAATCAGCCAATGTGGTTGTGGTAAGTACCAATCTACTGAGACCCCAATAGGTCATCGGGGAGAAAAATATAGAAAAAATAAAAGAACGAACAGTTTTGTGTTCCAGGGGTCTGATCCCGAGGAACTGCAAACTCCATGTTCAATGTATCCTCATACAACAGTTCGTATGACATCTTACAAAAAATGAATGGATGTATTCCACGCAACACGGCTCGTCAAATGCATACAGTCTTTTCACAATAAATGTCTGTCTTCCCAGTTAACTAATTTTGGTTTAGGCAAAAAAACTACTTGTTTAGTTTTAATAAAGATCGCCTTTTTGGTTTAAATAAGCACAGAAGCGCCGTGACTACATTACGCAATTGACAATACTTAAATGTTGACTTTTCAGTAAAAAAAAGGAATTTGTTCAAATACTTAAAACATTTGTTTTAGTTTTCTTGGCATTGTTTGTGGTTGTGTGGATTATGAGTGTGTGCTCTCAAGAGTAAAGGTGGATGATTGGTGATACAGAGTGTCGCACTTTGAGCCCAGAAACGGCATTAAACAACAGTCTATATTTCTTTCTTTTAACCGTGATCATGATCCTTCTGTAACGGTGGTCTCCAGTCTCAAATTGATTGCATCCTTTTTCAACCTATTTTTTTCCCCTCTTAGCAGTGATCCTTCTTTCCCTAACTATAGCATAGTAGATATAGTTGTCTGAACTTAACCATCGAATTGGCCGATCAGAAAGGTCTCAAAGCGTCCGACTTTCACAAAGGAAACCTTGGTTCACGTCCCGATTCCTACTGACAGTCAATGCGGGTTTCTTTTAATCACGACCAAGATTTTTTCCTGAACCATAATCGAGTTTTCTCATTAAATCAGAGCTTAACCAGAAAACAAACGCACCCACAAAAGACGAATGACAAACCATCTATTTGTTTTATGAAGTGCAGATTTGTTGGTATTTTGATTGTTCCTTGTATTCCTTTTTCTTTTTTTTAAAGGTGTACATAAAAAAAGGAACTTGATAATAATACAGTTGGAAGCGGATTTGTGACATCTGACCTGTAAACCAATCAGCTGCGTGCAACTGAACATGTATGTGTTCATCCCCATAATAGAAGTTGATTCACTCTCAGTTCAGAAATCCCTCTCTCTCGTATTTCTCCTTGTCCTCCCTCGACATTTTCTCATCTCCTCTCCTAGATGGAATTCACAAAGTGATTTTCTCCTCGTTCCTCTAAATCTCTTGATCACTTTAATTTTTTGCTAGGCTGCTTCATCGGTGTCCTGGGAAAGAGAAAAGAGGAGGAAGATGGGGGAAGCAGACGGGCGAGAGACCGCAAAGGAGGCTGGGTGAGTTTAGAGAGAGAGAGAGAGAGTAGTATAGAGTTAAGGCTTTATCAGTGAGTGCCCTGAGGTATGTGGGGACGCTGCTGAATCCAGAGAGATTAGGGGGAAAATGCAGCACATGGCAGTAAGGGGCTTACGCCACAGCTTGTATTAGTTCAGGTGAAAAGAGTATTGCTTTTACATAAAACTGGACAAATCCAGCTACAATGCATTTCCCGTTGGACCACAATGGGGCCCTCTATCTGTGGACCTCACCTCCTGTCCCCCGGGTTCCCCAAAGCTCCTCTATCTAAACAGGAGTAGAGACTGAGGGGAAGGAGGAGAAACACATCGACAGGACAAGAGCGAGAGAGGAGACGATACGGTGCTGCAACAAACTTCGGTTTCGGAGTTTAGAGAGGGAGGCTGGTTGTCGTGGAGATGTCCGAGGCGGGATCAAGTCAACATATCCATAAAAAATCCTACTTTTTGTCCTCCTGACTTTGAGTTTAATTTACTCAAGTCTTTAACATAGGGTCGTACTAAAGTCCAGCTGCCAAAATCAAGATGAGAGAAGATGATAAAAGCCAGAATTCAAAGTCAAATCCCAAAAATAATAAACAAATAAAGCAAGTTTGAATTTATTGACATATGCTCCATTTCTTTGACCACCTTGAAACAAATGTCAGTGAAAAGCTGAACTTCATGCACATTTTTCACATTAAAGGCAGACGAGGAAGGGGAGGTAGGGACTGTGCTTTTAATGTGAAAAACATGAGCAGGAAGTCATTCAGATCTCCTTAATTTGCGCTGACAGCAATAAGATTTATAAATAGTAGTGAATTCTTATAACTAAGTACATTTACTCAAATACTCAAGCACAATTTTAAGTACTTGTACTGAACTTAAGTATTTCCGTTTTATCGTATTTCAACTCCACTAAATTTTGGAGGAAAATATATTAAATACTTATTTACTTCATTACATTTATTTGATAGCTTGAGCTACTTTTCAGATTTAGATTAGTAATACAAAATATCAACTAATAAATTCTGATGTACTATTATAGATGAACTACCCAGCAGTATGTCAAGTAATCATAATAAGTCCCACTTTTACCAGCTGCAACATTTATGTGATGAACACATTCATGCACCAATAATTTAACCCAATAATATCATATATATTATAATGAGTACTATTACTTTTTGTACTTTAAGTGTATTTTGATGCTAATATTTTTGTACTTTTTCTTCTTTAAGATTTTGAATGCAGGACTTTGACTTGTAACAGAATATTCTTACAGTTTAGTATTGAAGGATTTGGATACTTCTGAACCTGCACACTTGGCAGATAAAGTTATGAAGTCACAGAGGAATGAAGTTTTAATTTAAAAACTGTGAAAGACGGAGAGTTCGCCGAGCATAAATCCGAGTTATGAAAAGGTTCGAGGAGAGGTGGAGCAGGTTTTTTGACGTACAGATTCAAGATGAATGCAGTGAAGTGATTGAACAAAAAGGTCTCATCCTTTCTCTTCAGTCGTCAGCTAAATGCTTCACTCAGACACCGAAGTCTCCCATTCTACTTTCACGGGGACTTTCTTTTTTTATCTAAATCTTCTGTTCCTGAGGTGCGTTTATCAGCCAAGTTTTTCATCTTGAAATATAGGTTGAAGGTGTCGAGCGTGGCCCGCACACTTCTTTATCTTTCACCTGTCATGTACAGTAAGCCCGGCTAACAATGGCGCCTTACATTACATTACACGGCCCGCTCTGTATTCACGCCATCCAGTCAAGACATCCAAAGCGGCTCCGACAGCCTCCCCCCACCCTCCCCATCCTCGCCATTATTGGCAGAACAATACCCTCAAAAAGCCAAGTTGGCCCAAAAAAAAAGAAAGACAGCGTGAAGAGGGGGGCTGTATCTGCGATGGCGCTTAACATCAATTTGTGACACGATTAATCAATTTGGACTGTCTCTCTCTCCTTCTCTCGTTGTCTCGTCACTCTTTAAATGAAGAGCGGCGGCGGTTTGAATGAGTCGGGGCTCATCGCGATACGGCGCAGGTTAAGTAGGAGGCGCATGTTTAAGGATAGCGCCCTCTCGTCCTGAAACACTTAGCTGGTGATTAGCATAAGCTGATAGCGCTATCAGGAGCGCGCCGTTGAGGTGACCCTGAAGCCCCCACCACCACCAACACCCACCCTAACCACCAACACCCCCCCCTCCACCACCACCTCCTCCTTTGTCCCTCTGAGAAGGTCTTATCGGGGAAGTACAGGGCCTCTGTAGCCTCCTGGGGAGATGATGGAGGGAGGAGGCAGAGGTGGGTGCTGTAGGGATGGAGGATGTGGGGGTTTGGATGGGAAAGGAGGAGGGGGGGGGATCCCGTTGTTTAATACTCTAAGTCTTTGGATGTGTCCTCTAATGTTTTTTGAATGATAATATTAAATAATAAACTTTATTTCTGTGGTGCTTTAAAAAAAAAGAAAAAACACAAGTCATTAAAGACATCATCATGCTGTATTGAAGAAGACTTGAAACTAGAGATTGAGACCATAAACTCATGTTTACAATGTTTACTGAGGGAATAAATCAAGAGAGAAGTAGAGTCATTTTCTCATAGACTTCCATACAACCAGAGGAGTCGCCCCCTGGTGGACGGTAGAGAGAATGCAGGTTTAAGATACTTCACTTTCCAGAACCTGAGGTTGCCGCCTGTTAAATCCCTGAAAAACATTCCCATTAGCCTCTACTGTATTTTGTTACTAATTAGCACATGATAGCATGCTTAAAAGCTTCTCTGAGATTCTAAAATGTTTAACCTTTAACCTGCCAAACATCAGAATGAAGTCATTGTGAGAATTTGTTAGCAATTAGTTCAAAGCACCGCTTGCAAGGCTGTGAACTCTTAGTTTTGTTCTTTGCTGTTCGGTAGGCTCGCATCAATTTAGTGTTTTGCAACATATACTGTAAACATGAAAATTGAAATGAAGATGCATCTCTGTTGATATTGTACTTTAAGCAGTACAAATAAACGAGAACTGCTGTCGGGCGATTTGGGTCAAAATTTTAGCCATTTTTCCGTCACCTATGTTTTCTCTTCTACATAACTTTGACTCACCTCCGGGTTCGTTTACAACCCAGGTTATAACAAACTGGATTTACCTCAACGGCCAGGAGGAAAACTCTTTATTCTGTATCTAGGCATCTCCCAGCCTCTGTGCATGTCTCCTCAAAGTTTGACAGTTTATATCAAACTAAAAACTAACAAAAACAAACCCAGATTCAAAAGTTGATTCACCTAAATCTCTGCCTTTTTATATTCATGCTACCTATTTCAGGAGGCGGCCGCGTCTTCACCAGCAGTCTCTAAATCACTCCTACGATACCTCGGCGAGGTGAGAGAAAAAAGTATGATGAAACCAAGAAACAATACTCGCACATAAGCACGAAACGTGGCGACACATTTCTTGAAGGTAAGCAATTTCCATGCACGTTAAGAGCTTAGCATCGACGCAGCACTATTCATATCAGGTTACCATTATGATGCAAATGATAACAGCGGCGCCTGGCTCACTCTTTCTCCCTTTCTTTCTTCTTCACTTTTCTACTACGAACAACACGGCACATTATAATACAGATGCACACCTACATTACAGAGTGCACACACACAGACACACACACACACACACACACACACATGATCAAATTCACCCGGCTCCATTGCTTATCCCCTTTTGTTTGAGCTGATTGGATCTGCAGCGATCACATGTTTACCCAGGGCGCTATCTCTTTGAGAAACGTCCGTCACGGGTAGCGGAGAGTAACGTTCGCCTCTTTTTGTGTTTTCCTTTTATTTTGGAGACGGGCACGCACACACGGTCTTTATGTATATATGCTAATAGGCTGGCTAACACGGTTTCACACTGTTTGTTTCTGAAAATGATGCAACTTGCCAGACATCCGTTTTTCTGCTGATGTTCACATTTTCTTTTTCTTTTTTTTCCCTCTCCTCTCCTTTCTCAGGGCGGGCATTTTACAGAGAGAGAGAGAGAGAGAGGGAGGATGAGGAAGGGAGGAGGAAGGAGGGAGGGAGGCGTGTGTTCAAAATCCACAAAGGTTTTGTAATAAATGCATCGACGACAATAAAAACAAAAACATTAAAGGGAGAAAAGACGTGTTTCTGTGTTAAACAATTAGTGCTGCAGCATTAGAGCCGATCAGGAGGAGACAAAAGCTCGGCAGCAGCAGGGGTTTACCCCAGACACAAAGACACAAAGACACAAAGACAGATGCTCCGCAGCACAGCCAAGCTACAGTACCACACCAGCCTCCACTGGAGCTGTGTGATCCACAGTCCCACCGTCTGTAGGTCTGTAGTAGTATACAGCGTCAGAATGGAACACTTTGATACGTCCGGCTGCGTAATCTGCTCTCAAATGCTAAATAATCAATAGTTTGTGTGTGTTACATTAAAGACTCTTTTACAATTTGTAAACAATGATGACAAGTAAATGTGAGAACGCAGTTTGGAAAATGGAAGTATGGCGGAAGTACAATAGTTTGTCAATGCGTTTTATGTAGTTTATTGCTGCTTAAGGTGAAACTAAAATATTTGAGAGCAACGACTGGTAACATCTAGTGGTGAGTCTTCAGATTGCAACCAACTAAAACTTCTCCCGTGTGCCAAGTTTTGGGAAAAACTGAAGTGGCCAACGTGAAAACATGAAACCACAATAGAGCCAGTGTTTGGTTTGTCCGTTCTGGGCTACTGTAGAAATCATGGCTACCGGCTCCATGAAGAGAAACCACTCCATATGTATTTATATCAACTTCTCATTCTAAGGTAATGAAAACAAAGGGATTTCTAATTTTAAGGTGACTTTACACTAAAGAACACATACTTTCTAATGGTATGTTCCATTTTTGCCAAACGATCCCAGCTAAATGCCACATACTGTACCTTTAAGAGGTTAATATAAACCAATTAACTTGTTCAGTTTATGTTTGAAAAGTAAAGAAAAATGCAGTGTGGCAATACTGTAATATCTGCAACAAATTCACTCACAGAAGTTGTTGCTTGTCGTTCTTCTCGTTAAGTCAAAATTTGTAAAATAATTTAAACGTGTAATCCCTCGTTAAATCTCAGCTGTTTAAAGTGAGGAAATAGTCGTGTTATTAAAAGTCGATTCTTTGCTTTTTCTGTTTGTACATCAGTGACTCTGCGGCTAAAGTCTCTAAGGTCTTTACTACTTCAAATACAGTCTTTAATCCCACTAATTCAGCTATTGGAAACTTCAAAATTGTCTGTATACTGAACTCAAAATCAAAATGAACCTTGTCTAAGTTACCTGGTGGTATATTTAACAAGTTCATGAATTTAGGCTTTAAAAGGGCCAGTTCAACCCCCCCAAAAATATGTTTTTTTCTCACTTATAGCTCACATATGCCTATACGTCTCTGATATTTCTGCATGCTGAGAGACATCTCAAGTTAGGCAAGATTTGTTTTTTATTCTGCAACTCGGTCCACCTCCTTCTGAAGAGCTTCCTGCTGTTGTTATGACCTCAGTAAACTTTCTACAATAGCTCAGAATTACACAAAAAATTACTGGATGTTGGTCATAAAGCTGCTGCAGCCTGTGTGGTCACACTCTCCTTTCTGCTACTTTGTATGTGTGTGTGTGTGTGTGTGTATTAGTGTGTGTGTGTGTGTGTGTGTGTGTGTGTGTGTGTGTGTGTGTGTGTGTGTGTGTATTAGTGTGTGTGTGTGTGTGTGAAGGACCCCCCTCCGGTTGCGTCTACTCTGTACATTCGACTCAATGGCTCCAGTGTTCATATATGTGTGTGTGTGTGTGTGTGTGTGTGTGTGTGTGTGTGTGTGTGTGTGTGTGTGTGTGTGTGTGTGTGTGTGTGTGTGTGCATGTGTGTGTATGACTGCGGCACTTAACCCTGTGACCGGTTGTGGAATGAGCTCCACAGAAGTTGCCCCCCAACACACACCCCAAACGGCACCGGCGTGGTGTGTGTTACCACCCCAAGAGAAGCTAATGCACACACTGAACACACACAAACACACACACACACACACACACACACACACACACACACACACACACACACACACACACACACACACACACACAGGTTCTCGAGGCCGAGATGGTGAAGCTCGGTGTTTAGACTCTGCGTCTTTGTTCCTCCCTGATGGAGCCTCCTCTACCTGCATATGAGGGAGGAAGTCTCCGCTGTTTCCACTTTAAAGCCAGGAAGTGTTTGATTCCCTCAGTTTCCTCCACGACTAAAAAGCACCATTTCATCTTTGTCTCCCCCCCCAAAAAAAACCGCAGAGTGACACAACACTATTATTCCTTCAGTCTGCACCTTCTTTCTCATGCAGCCGTCTCTTTCAGCCTCACTGTCACACACTTGTTGCACGTCCACAACAGAATCACCTGCTGCAGCGTCTGATGTGTGAAGTTAAACACACATCAGACGGAGGGTTACGCAGGTGGAGGATGAAGGTTAGATCTAAACATTGTTTCCTCACCTCACTACAAGTTCATTAAAAAGGCCCAGAAATATCCTAAAATACCGTTTTACCTAACTTTAAAGAATAAAAGAATACAAGAAGTGGACAAACTAGACTAGAATCAGACAGCAAATACATCTGTTAGTAATGTTTCCTGTTACTGCAACATGTTTGTTTATATCAGCAGTTAAGAAGCACAAAACAATGCATGTCTTCAATTTTTCTCTTTTTAATTTGCCTTTAAAAAACTCTTTCTAAAGCTACGACGCTTGCATGTTTTGCACCAGGATGCACTCGCCAATAACATGTCTCTTTCGTTATTTCCTTTCATGGCTGATAGAAAGAGTTGCCAGATAAAACATATCAGATAAGATAACGTTACATTTGTTCATGGATGTAGCTCAGTTAGCTAGCTAGCAAGCCAAGCTAACGGCCATGTTGGTGTTGGTATGGCTCTGGTAGCGGTAGCGACCTGTCAATCCCAAGGTAGCCCCGCCCTAAAGCATCCCCTGCTTTATGGTCTGTTTGACTCTAAATGGAGCATCATTTACTAAATGAACATCATGCTGTATTGAAGAAGACTTGAAACTAGAGATTGAGACCATAAACTCATGTTTACAATGTTTACTGAGGGAATAAATCAAGAGAGAAGTAGAGTCATTTTCTCATAGACTTCTATACAACCAGAGGAGTCGCCCCCTGGTGGACATTAGAGAGAATGCAGCTTTAAGACAGTTATCCTTTGCCTTCACTTTTCAGAACTGTAGGTTTCCCCCTGATGCCTCCCCGTCATTAGCCCCCAACCTCCTCTGCTAATCTGGCAGCGTCGGCCAGAGAGCTTTTTACGCGAGTGCCATGTGAGTAAACCGATATGTGTGTGCGTGATGTTTTAAGGCGGCCAGAGAGGACGTCGTCGCTCAGATAAGACATAAAAAATGAGTCGGCCATCTGAGACCGGCCGGTTACAGCAGGGGTCATGAAGGGTCAGCGCCACGGCAACAGCGGCAGTCTGCCACACCTCCTGTGAGGGGCTCATGTGACCTGTCAATCACACGGTTACCTGGCAGCCACAGGCGGGATGCTGGGACATGAAGTCCAGACAGTCCTCTTATTTAAATGCTGTTATCTCAATCTGTTCTGATCTATTGTCAGTTCTGAATAATCCACTTTGTAAAAGAGAGTTTTTAATGTATGTAACAGAACAAAAATGTGAAAGAAAAGCGAAATATTCAGCTTTTCCTTCATCTGTTTCAAAAGAAAGTGTGTTCTCCTCAAGAGGAAATCCAATCCTGGAGCATGTGTAATTTAAGAGCACGCTTTCTGCAGAGAGGACGTCCATCTGACTGGCAAAGGAAAGGACATGTGGGTCTGAGGTAAGACTGTTTCAACTAAATCAAAATGCACCAGCTGAACACACATTTACATATGAGAGAGGTCTAATTTAAAGGACACTTCTGGTTTATTGTATCTTGGATCTAACGATCAGAATAATGGGAATGATTCCTGTGAGCAGAGAACTGTGAACAACCTCACCGAATAGAGTGGTCACATGATCAGATGGGTTGAAAACAAACTAGCCTGGATGACGAAACAAAGACAAACAGTAAAACGATGATCCCAAACTGTCCGTTATAAACAGTTACGTGTACTAAACGTGAGTATTTCTATTTCTTGATACTTTATACTTCTACTCCACAGCATTTTGGGGGCACATGTTGTACTGTATTGTGCACTAAATGTATTTGACAGGTTATTATTTACTTTACAGATTCACTTTATTAATGCAAAATAATAACTAATAAATAATGATGTATAATATTATAGGTTAGGCTACCCAGCAGTTTAAAAAGTGATTACATTTAGCAACATTTAAGTGATTTGCACTTTATTGAATCGATAATTATAATCGAACAATATCCAATCATATTTACCGCCCTGAAATGAGACATTCTGCATAATTAGGACTTCTATTGTTGTACTTTTAGTTAAGTGAGACTTTTAATGGATACCTTTACTTAATTAGAAGATCTGAACACTTCTTTTACCGATAATTCTATAACATACAATATAGTGTGACATTACAGTATATACATGCAGATATATATAATTACAAAGTTATATATATATATATATATATATATATATATATATATATATATATATATATATATATATATATATATAACTTGGCTTCAATCACAAGGGGTTTCATTTTAGTCATCTGTTATCCTGTAAAATGGTTTTCTGAGTGGAGAAGGAAGCTCATTTGAATGTAGCCATCATGCCAAATTGAATCATATTTGTCATTTACAAACCACTTCTGCATTGTAAACTATTTTTCTGTAAATTCTGGAACATCCTCAACACATTTTGCCATCCAAATGGCTGCGTGTGGCTGAATTTCCCTCCTTCCAAATTGTCCCAACCAGCATTATTAAGACACTCTGAGTTGTGAACTCGCCGTGTGCAGATGACACTATTATTGCACTGATATTTCTCAGCCTAATGAAATCTGCTCCGCCTCGCGCCGATGCAACACTGTTAACTTTGATCTCACAATTAAGTCTCCATGAACAGCTAATAAAGCATAATCTGCTCCGCATCTGCTTGTCTGCGCCAGAAGCACAGAAAGCCTTTTAGCGTATCTTGACTGACACTCCGTTGCTCTCGGCTGAAAACACTGACTTATTTTCTATTTTTTTTATCAACGGCCCAGATAATACAATCCAGTATTAAGAAGTTTAAAAATAAGAATCAAACTGGATCTGCATCGGTTGAGTGGCAGATGAGTGGCAGATGCCTGTGGGGCTTCTAGTTATTCAGTCTCTGTCTCCTTTTTCATCCATCTTCTACTTTCCAGCAGACAGGTTGACATTCCCTGAATACAAAATACTTGTGTTGCATCTCCTCACCAGAGGTTGTTCCTTCATTGTTGCTGGGCTTTTTTGGGGGGATACACAGCAAAAAAACTCCTGACGTCACCTTTCTCCTGATAGCTCTCATAACCTTTTTTCATACATAAGGTTGTAATGTCTCTCCACTTAATGACAGAGATTTCTGCTCTATGATAAGACCAATCAAAGGAAAATTGCGACATTTGATTTTTTGCAATTTGTTCCCTCTTTAGTCAAAAAGAAAAAGTGACTCAAGCCCGAGCAGACAGACGGTAGCAGTTTGCCGCTGTATGTAAGGAATGTTTTCCACATGAGTTCGGTACTGATTGTAGCAGATTTTGCAAGAACTTGGGCCAGATCTGTTAAGCCTGTATATGTTGGTGTGTATACGTTTGAGACTTGGGACTTAAAGCACAAAGTTCACAATCAGTTTATCTTCCCAACCTTAAATATGCTTCTCCTTTTCACTATCAACATTTTTTTTAAAAAGCCATCCAGGTTGTAATGAGGAAGCTCTTCGTTGAGAGGAGGAGTTACCATAGCAACGCCACAGTGCATGAGGTTAAAAGGTAACGCTAAAAACAACAACAGGACTTTCTCTGTCGCGTTTTTTCATTTTACACCTGTTGTTTTCGTTGGAAGAAATACTTTGAGGTCAGATCTAAGGATAGCATAATCTGTTTTTTCATGAATAGCAGTTTGTGATGGATATGTTTTTGAAAGAAGAGAAGCAGATGAGATTATAGTGTCTAATGAGCAGAGGACTAAGTACACCTACTTGGATGTGAGAAGAGTCCTTCTATCTTGACTTATTCGTTGTGATTTTATGTTTGAATGTAGTCGCAGGGTTTGGAGGGAAATATTCCATATTTGGTGTTTTTTTGATTATTAATCAGGTTATCTGTAATCTCAGTGGCTCCTGCCTGCGATATTTAATGTCTCAATGTGTTTCAGTTGGCTTCAGAAATGCTTTAGTCTTTTTGTTTGGACAGTATCTTTGATCATAGGTAATCCTCTGAGGGGTATGCAGGACTAAAACGGGACCTCGAGAAAAAAGAACATCTGCTTTAAATGTTATTCAATTCCTAGTTATGGAAGTCAAAATTGTAATATTGTAAAATAACTAACTCATTTTGTGAATATATTAGGGCTCAACAATAAGGTTTGCTTTTTGTCGGGCTAGTAAAACGCCATGTCGGGCTAGTAGAGCTACCAACGCACTCGCTTGATCAGGCAAGTTGTATTGAAGCATTGTTTTTCCGGAGCAGATGATGGAAGTAGTTAAGGAGAAAGTCATCTTGCATCCTTCTCATCTCTGTTGAGAGTTGCACATGCAAATTATACCGAACGGCCAGTTAAGGAAAAAACAAGCATTTACTTTATTCTGGAAACTTCAACCCTTTGACCAACACAATATGCTACTGGCGGTCAAACATTCCACATGGCTCCTTTAAAAAAGCTCATTCTTCATCTTGGAAACAAGCAAATTGACAAAATACTCTAATATATCATGACTCGCTGACCTTTTCCAGACCTTTCAACCACATCTCAAGGCCATCTGAGAAAGATGTGGAAGAAGCTTAAAACTGATCCTTAAAAATTCAACTTGGTATTTTGTCTGAAAGTTGGAGTGTAATTCAACACTAAATAACTAGGCAGCGTTTTACCTTTAACAGCTGGAGGGAAACACCTGCTGTGACATCACTGTTGGGGGGGTGTGGCCGGGTATCTGGTGATTCACTGTGAATTCAATGTGCAGAAAATGAAAGTAGTAAGGACCCCCAAAAAACAAGAAACAACACTTAACATAATGCATCTTTTTGAATAAATTTGAATAAAGAAATAACCAACAGCCCAGTTTGTGTGTGTGCTCATTCTTATACAACATATGGACATCATTTTTGTGTATATTTGAATGGATTGTTTGAATTCTAACAATAAAAAAAAATGACATAAGCCAGACCAATTTTCATACAAAAAAATATTAATCTAGACAGTGAAAGTAGCTTTAACACATTCAATATATTGCCTCTCTTTGAAAGTGCATGCATATGTTCAAGGAGCATGTCTTTGGACATAGCATCATTAGAAACTACTACAAATGACATCAAGTAATGCATACAGCTTGACTTTATAGAATGTTAACAATTCAGTGAGATCACAGAGAACAGCCAATCCAAATCTGGTGGCTGCTTTCTTTGATCAAAGTAATAAACGTTCTTCTAAAAGTTAAAAACTGCACAATAGACCCATTTCCCTTCAACAATCTGTAACTTGTAGTTTTATATTCTGCTTACTCTCGAAACAATATCCCGACCTTTCATCAGATGTGTTGTCTGCGTCAGACTCTTTTCAGCCTGAGAGCAGCTCTTCTATCTCCTCCCGCCTGTGGATCTTCTCGCTCTCCTTTATCAATTCTTTTTCAAACATCAGCTTTTCAAAAGCTGTTGGGGGTGCGATGTGAAAGGAGGGCAGTTTGAATATATTCTGAAAGCTTTTTTTTTTTTTTTTTTTTTTTATACTTTTAAAGACAGGCCTAAAGCATCATCTGCAATTACACTATTCGTTGTCAAATATGTTTGCATATTCAGTGTGTTGAAAAAAACTGCTGGATGGGGCTTAATTTAAGCAGCCTCATAGGCGACATGCAAACTCTTCAACAATGTGCTGCGGAGAGATACCTTATTAGCCTTATTATCATTACTCCTCCTGATCGCTCTCCTCCACCCGATTGTTGTCCTTCACCTAACTTTCCCTCTTTATCGTGTAGACACAGACCAAACAAACTCTGCAGACGCCCGTGGCTCTCCGCTGAGAAGGAAAGTTGGGTTGGTTGTGAAAATAAATAAAATAAAAAATTATGAGTCCACTGATGCCAGGACCGACTGAGAAGTGGGCTATGTTCTGACAGGTGTGGTGTCATGTGGACCGAAAGGCAAAGCTGAATTTCTGAATTAATGACGGCAAGGTGATGGAGCTGGAGCCAACTCTCCCGCCTGCAGTTTACTCGGAGGCCTGGTGTGCTTCTTATTTAAATAACTGCCCTTGATCTGGCTGATCACTTGGCTATAGGCTACTTAATTAAAACTAACAAGCAGTGCATTAACACCCTGCCGGCATTCGCTGACACCGTCATCCTGGTTTTTATGTAAGCAGCAAACCCCCCCCTAGGGAGAGACGGGTGCAGGATTCCAGATGCAGGTGAAGTTGATTTAAAAATGCCAAAAAAAGAAAGATGGAAGGGTTTGTGCACCCTGATTGAAAGGGGTTCTCACTGTAAGGGAGTGTGTAGTGTGTGTGTGTGTGTGTGTCCTCACAATAAAGGCAACTTACCCGTCTAGGAAGGCCAGCCTTCAGCTTTATAGTCGGGCGCTTTGATCAGAAAGGCCAGTTCATCTTCACCTTCTCTCGGACGTAGTCGCTGGATGCTGATGGTGTCGAGACAGGAAGGAAATTAGGTGGAATGAAACATCTAATATGTCAGTTCTACTCTGCTTGAAGCGTAATTTTTTTTTTTTTTCTTTGCCTGGATCCTATCTTTCCTGTGTTTTTGTGTCCAAGTGACAAATGTGGACAACCGTTTTTGAAATTGGTCCAGTATTGAAGGAGAGAGCTGCAGCCGGCAGCCGCGAAAACAGGCTGCAATGTGATGACTCGAGGCTCCTCCTCATCCTCCATGTAGGTCCACTAAAAGAGCTTGTTTCTGCCGCTGACGGGCTCAGAATGTCATTAAAAAAGTCTGACAGCATTATGGAAAGAACTCTACAGAGAAATAAAACCTTTTTTCTTTACCTTTTGCTTGATCAGGTTTATTTGTTTTTGTGTGTCCCGCTCTGAGAAGTCTCGTTCTTAAATACTGCATCACTTAAATATTGTTGAACCCATCTAAATGTGCAATGACATTGAAAAAAAATCTTTAAGACAACTCTAACACAACAACTCTGACAACACCGTTTCCACCGTTGTCTTCCAGCAATAAGTCACATGACACATTAACAGACAGAAAGGTAAAGAACGTGACTTCTCAGATCGAGACAGAAATGAACAAACGGTAAAAAAAGGTAAATGTTGTCAAACTAACTGAACCTGTCAGTGGCAACAAAGAGCACTGTTAGTGGATGTATGTTTACGGTGACAAGTTGCCCTTGTTGATCACATTGCCACCGTCTGCAGCGCTCTCCTTCAATAGTGGACCACTCAACTCAACTGCTGTCCCCTTCAGTAACTTAGACACAAACCACCATGTTTCCATTTAACTAGTCTGAATGTCGTACAAATCCTCTTATTCTACACGGTCTGACAGGATCACATGATGATCAGCTTGTTCCAACTCTTCATTAAAGCCTCATTTCAAATGGAAATATTCTAGATAGCCTTTTATTCATTTTATACACATCTCCTACTTGTTCAACTCAACATATTTGGTAACTTTGGAAACTTTGAAGTCTCCGCTACAGTTTTAAATAAAGTTATGTGTGATTGAATAATTATTAGCTACACAATATGAGTTTGTATAGCGACCAATCTATGGGGTTATTAAACATATGTGAGTCAACAAATACAGTTTTTTTTAGAAGCTATATGAAAAGCACCAAGAAAAATGTAACTAAATCTCAAACCCCAACTTTCAGACTGAATTCAAAATGCCAGTCTCTTAATCTTTTAGTCTTTTAACACTAAACCAAGACATCCACCACATCACCCATAAGTGTTTTATTTGTTTACTCTGATGTCAACAGGATGTAATCAGTTTTGTTCCTGTAAACATCTTATCTTAACTTTGTTTGTCTTCTTTCCATCTCACGGCCCTCACGATGCATCCTGTGGTCCTTCAGAGGGGCCCGACCCTTAGGTTTGAAACCACTAGTTTAACCCTAATCCTGCAGACCCTCAGAGAAATACCTTTATTCATATCTCACAGGTGTTTCATTCGATCATTACAATTTTTCACGAGTTTTCATGTTTCCTGTTTTAATTAGTGTTTTAATTAGCGCTTTTATAAAACACCAATAAGTGTAAATATTTATTTGCAGAGACAAATGTACCCAGTCATCACATCTATGTCTCAATAGATGGGACAATTTGTTTCCTTCAGGTGACATTAATTACATAACTAATAATGTTAGTCCTTGTATGTTGAATATGTTGAAGGTAAAAGTCACAGGGGCCATTTTCTGCAGAACAAGTACTTTCACTTTAGATACTTTAAATACTGATAATACTTCTGTAATTTGGCTTTAAGGTGCAGCATTTGAAATGCATGACTTTTACTTTAAGTTAAGTATTTTTTTACATAGTGGAAGGAGTACTTTTACTTAAGAAAAGGGTACTTCTTCCAAATAAAAAATGAGTGATGCTCCTGCTCTAAAAACACTACTTTTGAGTAAAGTAACGAAGTAATCCGTTCCCTTCAGAGTAATCAGCCCCTCTTCTGTTTTGTGAATGACTTTGTGACGACCTCTGTTGCAAATGTCTCCCCCACCACCACCACCACCACCCACCACCCCCACCCCCCACCTCATTCGCAGAAAATGGAAATGGCTTAGCACTATCGCAGTTGCCCCAGCAACCATCTGAGTCCCCCATCTCGCGGTGGAGAAATGAGTTCTGAACAGGCTCGAGAGAGGCAGGGATTAAACATGATCCCGCGGACGGACTGTCAATCACCACCACCACCACCACCACCACCACCACCACCACCACCACCACCACTCTCCAACCTCCAACCTCCTACTAAAAAATACAAATAAATAAAACACACTGAGGTGCAGTTTTTATTTAGAATCATCTGGTTAGAAAATAAAAGAAATGACCCTGATAATGAATCCAGGCCCGCTGCTGTTTGTGAGCTATTAAAGCAGAGGAACTACTCCTCGTTTTCTAAAAACAAATCCGTTATCCTGCAGCGGATTTAGTGCAGGTCGTTATATTCCAATGCCAAGAGGCGATGGATTAATTTAATTAGCCCGGTGAAGATTAATGACAATGCATAGGCCCCTCTGCAGATAAGGCTATACACTGTGTTATTTCCAACACGCCGCTGTGTCTAATTTGGGAAAGTGGGGAGTAAAATGAGCAGAGTTTTTATAACCTTGGCTTTGCATTTATCTGTGTGGATACATCTGAATGATGGGGTTCAGTATGTGTGTAATAGCATTAACACTTAATTCAGATCTAACAGGCTATTTAAAACAGATCATTTTAATGGACTCCTATATGTTTTATCTTTAATCATTTATTTATACTGTGTTTATATAATGCATATAATCACCAAGTTAGAATCCTTGTGTGTGCAAACACAGTTGGCAATAATCTGATCCTGATTCTCTTTAAAAGATGAAACTGGTTTGGTTTTCTTCAGAAAAACAGGCTAATATTGTTGCTGGTTTCTATTAATAGTCCACTATATCACTGAGGAGCAGACATCTGCTGTTATTAAAGAAAACGTGTCTTCATGCATCTACCTCTACTGCTGCAGGTGATTGAACATATATCATTATAATGAAACAAATAGTTGTATTTAAAAATGTGTTTGTTCTTTAATTTACATTATTAAGAGTTCATTAGAGGTCGATGTCTGCTTCCAGCTGGCTGTCTATGTCCAGTTCTACCAAAGAGAGATTTGTTGCTCCTCAGATTGTTTCGTTTGAATACTTTTTAGGCGTCTGAATTGGCCAATAATCCAGTCACTCACAAGCAGAAAGCAAACCTTTGAATCAGACATAAATAGAATTATTTTGGAGCAGAAACAGGTTTCCGGTGCTCTCTTGTGACCCATTTGGGGATCCTGACCCTCGCATTGGCTCCCACTTCATTCACTGGTAGTCTATATTGTTATTTCCTGGAGTTTGCAGTGTTTATAATAACTGTACTCAAGCTTTTGACTCATTTTATTTGTTTATATACTGTGATCAGGTAGGCTAGTCCTCTCAGAAGGCCTCCATACTTTAATAAAAACACATTTATTTTGCTATTGATATGCTAAACCTTAAAAGACTGTAAGTCTACGAGGTTATGGTCATTGCGCAACTCTTGCAGAATTCCCTACATGGTGTCACTGTAACTTGCAGTGAAGTAATAAAAAAAACACCAGTATAAACACAAATCATTATCATCCTCAACACAATTCATGTTAATGGAATATTTCACACTTTATTCCTTCTAATAGCATTACATTTGATGCTTAATTATATTGATTATGTCTTAAACTGGGCTGTAAGAGCTGCAAACTCTCCACGTGTCTCACATTTGCTGCCAAGATCAATTATAAGACGAGAATAAAAACATCTTAAAAGAGATTTCTTCTTTTTGTATTACAAAAAAAAAAAACACACAAATAAAGCTTGTATTATATTAACGATGACAGCTAAATGCACTGTTTTCCTGGAGAAGAAGTAATCCCATTACAGTAACGCATCAGCTCTGGTTGGCAGGCAGAGAGAGAGAGAGAGAGAGAGAGAGAGAGAGAGAGAGAGAGACCCCCACGTGCAATTTGATATTTGCCTCTTTGACAGTCATTTAAGGGGGGGGATCTGGAGAACCTGATAGCCGGGGACTTACACCCCTCCGAAAAAAAAAAAAAAAAGGGCTTTCGGGACACTTTAGCCCGGCTCGGCTCGGCCCTGCAGCGCCAGAGAGTCTCCATGCAGGGTGTAAACCTTAAATGTTGGCTGTTTGTCCCGTGGATTGAGAGGAAAACCAAGCCAGTCTTTCATTCATTCTTTTTTTGTATTTGGAAACCCTCCTCCCCACTCCCTCCATCTCCATCTCCATCTCCATCTCCATCTCCATCTCCATCTCCATCTCTCCACAACCCCACAAACAGCCATTGACTAAAGCGGCTTATGGGGGAGTCTCCACTAATAATAACGAATTAAAAAGCAAGAGGGAAGTTTGCAGAGAGAGAAGGACACATTTGGTAATGTGCTGAGGCTGTGCAGACAAAGAGCCCTGACGCGGTGGAAACAGGAGGCTATCTGCCGGCGCGGCGGTTCCTTATCAGTGGATAAATATTTGTATATCATGGGGGCCAGCTGGGGACGTGTTGTTGTGATTGTTGCAGCACAGGTGATCTACATTGAGATATAGATCCTCTGTAGAGGATGGAGGGGGGGGCTCTGCTGCAAAGCCATTTTCTTTTTCAATTATGAGGTTAAAAGAGTGTTTTTTTAATAAACGACTGCTCATTAAAGGGGAGAGTACATTCCCCTGCAGATAACAGGCAGGTTGCATTGTGCCGGTCTCTCCTGGGAGGACTCCTGACTGGATGTTTGCCCCCCCCCCCCCCCCCCCACTATGCCTTGCATCTCATTATACGGTCATCCTCCACATCTCTATCTGCCGGTGGGCCCTGCAGCATCAGCCTCCATGTGGCCTGTTTCTGCAAGGACAAAAAGGTCCTCTTTTTTTGGGGGGACCCTTTTTAAGCAACGACCAACGTGATCTGGTTGTTGTTCTCCCAGCGGCCACCCAGTCCAGGGTTATTCTGCTCAGCCAGGAAAAAAAAGGAGGAGGAGGAGGAGGAGGAGGAGGAGGAGGAGGGTGGTGGAGGTGAGGGGAGGGGAGGGCCTGCCTGGATACCCAGCCGCCTGTAAGTGTCCATCCCCGGTTTATTTGACATGGCAGTGTCCCTGGCTATAAGAACCAGATAAACATCTGGTGGGGCTGCCAGGACATTGGAAAATGAGGGATTGGGGTTGGTGGGGGGGGGGGGGAGAGAGAGAGAGGCACAAAATCATAATGAGAAGAAAGATGGGCAGAGAGAGAGAGAGAGAGAGAGAGAGAGAGAGAGAGAGATGCTGATCAGCTAATTACAGCTGCAAATAAAATGCTAATTTATCCTGGCATGAGGAGCATGCCCAAGTTTAAACATGGCGCCATCCAAAAAAACCAGAGCTGCACGGGCACCGAGCCAATGACGACTTCCAAACAAAGACTGATTATCCAATAATGATGATAATGATAATAATAATAATAATAAAAACAGTATATGAATTATTATTATTACTTCTATTATTCATATGATGCCACTGCACGTTGCATCCTGCTGCTTGTGAGACCTCCCACTCCTCTCAATAACAAACACAGAAAGAAAGATGGCACACTTCCCAACAATAGTAACACCACCACACATCCACCCTCCACCCTCCACCATCCACCAGTTACAGTTCCTTTACGCACAAGGGGTGGGGAGGAGGAACGTCTCCACCCTCCCCACCACCACCACCTCATGCAGTGATTAATGATACATCACCACCCAAAGATTAATCATGTACAATTAAAGAGAGAAATCTTGGAGGTGCTCATGAGAACTGCAGTGGTGGCTCGATCAGGTGGGATGGAGGAGGATGGAGGAGGAGGGTGGTGGAGTTTTTGGCAACGAATTAGCTTCATCGAATCTTTTTAGATGCAAATATTTCGTTATCTCCACTCAGCTGCAGTGTTTTTCCAGTGTTTATGATTAATTATCTCTTCGTGGTGAAAAATAAATCATGCGAAATTAGGATCTCGCTGACTCCACCGGCGTAAGCAGAGATGGCAGGTCGATGCTGTTAATTTCAGGTTGAAATTGACACACTAATTATAGTGCAGAGTGCTGCTGGAACACTAGCAGGCAAGATTATACCTC
>NC_072471.1:3449375-3451875 GCF_027596085.1 Anoplopoma fimbria | reverse complement strand
GAGAGATAGCAAGCCTGCAGCATCCTCCTCCCTCCTCCTCTCCTCCTCTCCTCCTCTCCTCATCTCCTCATCTCCTCTCTCCTCCTCCCTCAGTGCATTTCACAGAGAGAAGGATCAGATTTGCTTGGTGCTCCTTTCAATGCACCATGGTGTCAGTAAGCAGGCTAGCAGGCCTCTGTGTGCATGTGGAAAGGAAAATATAAAATAAAAAACTGCTAAATAAAAGAAAAAGGTGATCGCATTACCACATCTGCTGTACGGACAGATGTGAGATGTGTTTTGCTGTAATTGCTGTGGAGTTTGGCGGATCTTCTGCTGCCGATTAGACATCCAGCTACACGGCTTCATCTGTGCTTTGTGGCGGAGGAAGAGGAGGAAGAGGAGGAAGAGGAGGAAGAGGAGCGCACAAAAGGAGGTGCAACATTTAGTGTGTCACGGAGAGACTGAAATATCCTGCAGGAGAAAAAAAAGAGGCACAAAGTGTACAGGCTGCTTTCTTATTAGGTGTTTTTTATAGATAACACACCTACACAGCGGGCTGGATCCTGAGATGCTCAGGAGCGAATATAGCCTCAATTTGAACCATTAAAACATTTTTTTACATACATATTTTCTGCCCTATATATACGTATATATATATATTTTTTTTTAAATATATATATATATATATACCTGATTAAAAGGAGGCATTTATATTTGTCTTATAGCCTGGTTAGGTGTCTTTACCTTTATTTATAGAATTATTATTATTATTTTTCATTTTTATCTTGTCTTTCTTCTACTATGTCTCTTGTTTTGCACTTTACTCTCTGCTGCTGTAATCCTGCAAATAATAATAAATAATAAAGGATTATCTTATCTTATCTTATCTTATCTTATCTTATCATATTATCACAAAAACAAAAAAAAAAGTAAAGCCACAACAAAATATTAATAACAACACATGTGGGATCAAAACCTGGCAGAATGCATTGTTAACAAAAAATAAAAAATATTAAAATAAATATCTGCCTGATTAAAACGTTACATCGCGTCACTGTAATTGGTTTCTATGGCTTTTAATTGGGCGTCTATGCCTCTAACCTGTGACGCTTTCAGACCCGGAAGAGGACGCCTGCACAGTACAGTAAGTCTGCTAAAAGAGGAACCTTTTTTTTTTTTTTTTTTTTTTTTTTTTTTGCACATGCAGCCTGTCCGGTATATTGGGCACCTTCTTTATATATATATATATATATATATATATATATATATATATATATGATGATGATGATGATGATGATGATGTGACTCCAGGTCCAACCACTAATGCCACTGTGTGTGTGTGTGTGTGTGTGTGTGTGTGTGTGTGTGTGTGTGTGTGTGTGTGTGTGTGTGTGCTCTCTCCTTCTTCTCTCTCTCTCTCTCACTCTCTCTCTTCTCTCTCACTCTCTCTCTCTCTCTCTCTAAATGCCATCGGCGCTTCCATCTCTATGTCACTCTTTCTTCACATCTGCAGAGAGGAGAAAAATAAATAAAGGAGCCTCCACTCGTCCCTGCGTCCACTACAGGTCAGTACACATTTATGTCTTTATGTATTTATGCATCTCTGCAGTCGGCTGCTTCTTTCCTCTTTTTTCTTTTTTTTTCTTTTTTTAAATAGTAAACCAAATCTCACTGCTCGTCTGTGAATGATGGGAAACTTTTGTGAGCGACTGTGCACGCTGCATGGTGGTGGGAAATGAATGAAATAAAAGGAGAATATTAGATTTTTACAGAGAGGAAGAGGTTTATTTCTCCCCCGCATCGACTGTGTGCACTTGCTGGAGAAACACAGAATAAAGGGTGGTCTGTAGTGTTGATAACAATCCGCCATTGTTGCTGTTTTCACCTGAACGTACAGTTATTCTGCTTTTCACCTGCGACAAAAAGGCGCATAATGAACCACAGTGGTTGTTTTTCATGTTGGGACAGATGTGTTAAAACTGCATTTCTTCACATGTTCAGCTCAGAACTACTCTCTCTCTCTCTCTCTCTCTCTCTCTCTTTCTCTCACCCTCCCTCCCTCGTTTTCTCACCCTCCGAAAATAGCGCAGATGAGGGTTTTTAACGAGCTATTATACCGGCAGTACAGGCAGAATCCCATACAAGCCGTGAAATTGATCTGATTACCTTGCCGAAGGGTCATAATGGGAAGAAAAAAAAAAGAATGAAAAAAAAGAAAAAAGAAAAGAGAAGAGAAGAGCAGTCGGCGTCTCCGTTTATTAGTTCCCTCCATCTCGTCTTTGGTCGATATGTCTTGATATGGCGGAGAGAAAAAGAGAAAGAAAGAGAGAGAGAGGGAGGGATGAAGTGGGAGAGAGAGATGTTGTTAGAATGAATAGGATGCCAAATTAAGAGCATCTGTATTTGTATTGATCCCACACACACACTGCTATCATTTCTTCTTTTATAGGCTATCACTGTTATTTTCTCTTTTGACAACTGCTCACTTGTGATTTTATTTAATTTATGGGGAAAATAA